>NW_027508746.1:5000-50000 GCF_051911475.1 Siphateles boraxobius | reverse complement strand
GAATGTTTGACGGTCTTAAAGTGACAGCAGCCTAATATTCCTACTGGTGTCTGTATCATTAATCCTAATAAAACAACAAAATACAGCTTTAACGAGGATGAAGCTATATCTAATTTCTACAGGTACCAAATAGTGTTATTTTACATTTAGGCTTAATTATTAATTTCTTCACTTGAATACTACTGTTATTTGTGTATTTGTTCATATTTTATTACTGACTTTTCACTTGTTTTTAATAATGCCTGAACTGTATCAGTTAGGCTAGTAGAACTTCAAGTGAGCCTTAAGTAATAAATTAAAAGCAAAGGTATTCCCCCCCCCCCCCCCCCACACACACACACACACACACCACTGCTGGTATGGTGTGGTTTACTAATGATTTGCTGCTCCTGTGTCTTGCAGGCCTTGCTCTAGTGCTGTCGGATATCCCACTATCCACGTGCAAAACCCCAGTCATGCTGACATCAGTGATGAAGACAGAAACTCGATCACAGAGTATTACAGCGGAGACGAGCTTCACGAGGATGACTTCATGCTGGCTAGAGACAGGTATCGCTTAAAAACTCTTCATGTGTATTAGGGATGGCCCGATACCATTTTTTTTTCAAATCGATACGAGTACGAGTATTTACATTTGTGTACTTGCCGATATCGAGTACCGATACCGATATTTCTACCGCAAAAGTAACTATAGGCTCCCAGAAAAGAAGACAGAAGATTTATTTTCTTCTCTGCTTGTTTTAACAAGTCTAAAAATAAATAATAATGAGTAAAATAATAAATGTATTAACACACAAACCACTGTTAATTTAACATAAAAGCAAGCAGTTACTGCGTGCATGGTCTGACATGACTGAATGCGCCCAAAGTGCGCTCCCTTAATAGTCTAATTCCTAAAAAGCTGACAGTTCATCGCGATCTCACACATCTGTTATTATCAATGAAGCTGACTGCACAATGAATCTTTCATAATATCCACACTTTGTTTGTTATAATTAGAGGATTTGCCAGCATACAGAATTCAGCACTGAACAAAAAAGTTTTGAGCAGTGAGGGGAGTCTATCTTAAATGCTTCTGATTAGCCATTGCTTTCAAGAAATCAACACACATGTCTGTGATTGGCTACATCGCTCAACGCTGCAAACATGTTATGAATAGAAACTCTGGCCTGTAAATCGTTTCTATTTTGTTTTAGTTGTTCTTCTTGCTTTTCTGCAACAGATGAATGAAAATCTATTCGTTTTAATATGTTGTATTCATAGATATTTCTAGTTTGCGGGAGTCCCGCGAATCGTTTTATTCTCCCGGAACCCGCACACACAGAGTGAGTGCATTACCGCCCGCGCTCGCGCTCGGCCATCAGATCTAGTGCCGCGCCGCACTCTTTTGCGTTGGGAGTGCACGTCCCTATGCCTCAGTTCACCTCGACAAAGCACTCGCGGCGGCCAGTTTCGTTTCGCAAAATGTACGTGGTATCGGGGCGTGGTATCGGCGAATTTTTATGAGTACGAGTACGAGTATATGAGGACAGTATCGACCCGATCCCCGATGCCAGTATCGGTATCGGGCCATCCCTAATGTGTATATCAATAATAGCAAAATACCTTTATCTTCTCTTTGATTCTCTTGCCAGGTCGTACAAAGACTTCCAGGACACTTTGAGTGACTGTGCTGCAGTCAGAGAACTGGATGTGTGTGAATGTGTCTGTGACGATGATGAGCAGCTCATATCCATGCAGTCTCAGAGGTCATCAAAACGACAATGTGAGATATTCAAAGAAAATAAATAATACTCTTTTAATAGTGTCACACTGAGTGGCTTTTAAACAGCTTTTAAGTGAGAGTTAGCATTAGTTTGGGAATAAACATGAGGCTGAATTGCTCCTGAACAAGCTGTTAAAGGAGTAGTTCACTTCAGTGAATGAGACCCAATGTTCCCGGTATTACAGGAAGCCTGTTTTAGAGGTCTATCAGGGGTAAAAAGGATAGAAGTTTGTTTGTTAGAGATTATTAGAGAATTTTGAACAATGTTCATGTTTAGACTTCTGGGCAAAGACTTGCAACAGCTACAATCTTTGTGGTTAGTTTATTGAACGTTCCTCTATTGTAATAAATACGCATATATTGATGTTTGTGCATTCTTTCATACAGCCTCTCACAAGACCGCTTTCAATTTTGAGTGTCTGCGCAAACAAAACAGTCAAGATGAGATTCCCCTGCATCCCACAGGTCTACCGTCACAGCATCAGGTGATCATCGCATAAGCAGACATGACATTACTGCTGTCAAATAGCATAGCATAGCATATCATATATCATAGCATAGCATATCATATCATATCATATATCATAGCATATCATATCATATATCATAGCATATATCATAGCATAGCATGATATATCATAGCATAGCATATCATACAGTATATCATAGCATATCATATCATAT
Source organism: Siphateles boraxobius (assembly GCF_051911475.1). Taxonomy (NCBI): domain Eukaryota; kingdom Metazoa; phylum Chordata; class Actinopteri; order Cypriniformes; family Leuciscidae; genus Siphateles; species Siphateles boraxobius. The sequence continues at coordinate 47,551 of NW_027508746.1, read as the reverse complement.
ATCATAGCATAGCATATCATATATCATAACATAGCATATCATATCATATCATATCATATATCATAGCATATCATATCATAGCATATCATATCATATCATATATCATAGCATATCATATATCATAGCATATCATATCATATATCATAGCATAGCATATCATATATGTCATAGCATATCATATCTTAGCATATCATATCATATATCATAGCATATCATATATCATAGCATAGCATAGAATAACATATATCATATCCAGAGATGTCAAGTACAGGTTCAGAAAGTAAAATTCCTCCTCAGTATTTTGTTCCAATCACCTGGATTTGCTAATTAGCACAGTTTTTCAGCCAGGAGACAGAACTAATTAGTGAAATAGCTGGCTGAGTTAATGGGTGGAATAAACATATGGCACGACTTTTACTTTCTGACCCCTGGAATTGACACCTCTTTTCATATCATATATCATAGCATATCATATTTTATTATATATCATATCATATCATAGCATATCATATGATATCATATAGACCTTCTCTATCACCAACATTATAGATTAAGAACAATGGTAGTAGTGTCTGAAGGATGACAGGTGACATTACAGTTTTTACATTCGCTAAGGTTCATTTCTCAATACTTTTGTCACTTTTTCAAAACGAAGACAGTAATTTGCTACATTTCTACAGTAATACCATATTGAAATAGCCTATATTCTGTACTAAATTAAATACTATCACAACAATTCGATGACGCTGAACACCTGATAATGAAGTGTTAGTCTTTTAGTTTCATTGCCGATACAAAAGTGGAAACTTGGGAATAATTTTGTGCTCTAATGTAAACATTGAACATGTATCATAAACTACAGTGAATTATTATGTCATTCTTGTTTTGTAAAGAAATTTTACAAAAGAAACGTATAATTCTGCCTGTTGTTAGTGTTTGTTTAGTTTTCCGCTCATTGATGACAGTGACAGTGTGTTTGTTGGATGAAACCTTTGTTGTGGAATTATAAGTTGATTTGCAACGTATGAAGTGTTTTTGTGCATTTTGGATATCAAATCTGTAACGTGCTGGAAAGAGCAGGCGAGGCAAGGATCTTTCTGCAAGGTTTAAATGAAATAACACATAGAACAAATAATAAAGAATTATATATAATTCCCGGTCCGTGGAAAGGAAGAGTGTCTGGAGACTGAGGCTGAGCAGGGGACCACGGAGGCACCGACAGTTCAGGGGACCAGGGCGGATCCGACAGCTCAGGGGGCCAGGGCGGATCAGGCAGAGCAGGCCACCAGGGCGAAGCAGGCTGTGCAGAAGACCAGGGCAGAGCAGGCGGAGCAGGCTGTGCAGAAGACCAGGGCAGAGCAGGCGGAGCAGGCTGTGCAGCCGACCAGGGTGGACCAGGCAGTTCAGGTGGCCAGGGTGGACCAGGCAGTTCAGGGGACCAGACCAGACCCCGGCTCAGGCACAGACCCCGGCTCAGGAACAGACAGAACAGACCCTGGCTCAGGAACAGACACCGGATCAGGAACAAAGGAAACAGACACTGGTTCAGGAACAGACAGCGGTTCAGGAATAGACAGCGGTTCAGGAACAGACACCGGTTCAGGAACAGACACCGGTTCAGGAACAGACCCCGGTTCAGGAACAGACCCCGGTTCAGGAATAGACAGCGGTTCAGGAACAGACACCGGTTCAGGAACAGACACCGGTTCAGGAATAGACACCGGTTCAGGAACAGACACCGGTTCAGAAACAGACACCGGTTCAGGAACGGACACCGGTTCAGGACCCGACACCTGTTCAGGAACAGACACCCGAATGGCCATCTTGTCCGGGGACACTGGCTCGGCGTGGGCCATCTTGTCCGGAGACACTGGCTCGGCAACGGCCAACTTGCCTGGAGACACTGGCTCAGCGGCGGCCATCCTGTCCGGAGACAGTGGCTCGGCGGCGGCCATCTTTTCCGGAGTCTCTGGCTCGGCAAACGTGACGTGAACAGTCTCTGGCTCGGCAGACGTGACGTGAACAGTCTCTGGCTCAGCAGGCATAAAGTGGGCAGTCTCTGGCTCGGCAGGCATGACGTGGACAGTCTCTGGCTCGGCAGGCGTGATGTGGACAGTCTCTGGCTCGACAGGCGTGACGTGGACAGTCTCTGGCTGGCAGACGTGATGTGAACAGTCTCTGGCTCGGCAGGCATGACGTGGACAGTCTCTGGCTCGGCAGGCGTGACATGGACAGTCTCTGGCTCGGCAGACATGACGTGGACAGTCTCTGGCTCGGCAGACGTGACGTGAACAGTCTCTGGCTCGGCAGACGTGACGTGAACAGTCTCTGGCTCGGCAGACTTGACGTGGACAGTATCTGGCTCGGCAGGCATGACGTGGACATCAGGCTGGACAGGCATGACCGGACGAGACACTGGAAGGGCGGGGGTCTTGGCGGGACGAAAACTGGAAGGACGGGATCTTAGCAGATCGTGCTGACTTTAGCAGGGGATCTGCTAGGCTGGTCATCAGCCCTGGACGCCCATAGAGCGATCCGGTGGCTGGCCTGATGGCTGGTTTGACAAGAAAAAGCACTGGCATGGCTGTCGTGATGACATCCTTCTCCACCTCCCCTACAGTGAAGGGGGATCCACAAAACTCCAAGACAAAGTCAATATACTGTGCCAGGGTCCAGCTGGGGTCTTTCTCTGGTAAATTTAAGCTAATGTCCTGTTCTAGTCCACTTCAGAAACAGTCCTTTAGCATAGCATCGTCACCAGGAATGAGGTGACTATAAAAAAGGAACTCCTTCACATAATTGTCAATGTTGCGATCATATTGATAAATTGAACAAAGTTTGCTCAGTGGGTTCTGGATAATACCTGCTAGATCCATAGTGGTCAGTTGTTCTGTAACGTGCTGGAGAGAGCATGCGAAGGCAAGGATCTATCTGCAAGGTTTTAATGAAATAACACATAGAACAAATAATAAAGAACTCCAGGGACAAAGAAATAAAACCATGAGAAGGACCGAACTAGAGGCAACCATACATGTACAACAACTGACAAAGTAACAGTGAAACACAAGGGCTATAAATACACAGGGGCAAACAAGCTTAACTAGATAATGAGGAAACAAGAAACACCTGGGGAGACGAATCAACATGAAAAACTACATAGGACTACAAAACTTAGCACAAGACAGGAAATGACAAAAGTACACACTAGACAAGTGCAACACAAGACAGGAATCATGACTAAATGTGTTGCTGTGTGAAGTTGAAAGTTGGTAAGGAGAACCGTGTGAAGAGTTTTGAAAAAGTATTGAGAAATGTGTCCTAGTAATCAATCTTCTACTGGACGTGCATTACAGTATACACGTTTAGTTGTCCACACAACACAAAGTGTGTAAAATGTTGAGTTGGTCACCCAGCATCTCATAGCAGCTTTATTTATTATTTATTTATTTATTATTTATTCTCATGGATCAACAGGTGAAGATCCAAACAATTCAAATTAAATCCCATCATCCAGCATCTCCTCTCTCCTCTTTCATCCTCATCACCAAAAATGTGTTTTAGGTGAACATCAATTCAGTACAAAGCACAAAAAAAAAATTAGGATGTTGGAAAATAATTTCTAAATCTAAAATCGCCACCTTTACCCTTAAATAGTGCATTATTTTAGGGGACAGCCATTTGTAGTGGTGTCCGAAACCATACTGGAGGTTATTGAGTGCACTTATTCAATCCCACATTGCACTGCAATAACGAGTGTACAACCGATGTACGTTCAACATCTGTCTGAATTCGCTCACTCGTTTTCATTCACTCCTTTAAGTGAACAGTATTAGTGGACTAACATAGGGAATAGTGATTGAGGGTTTAGGGGTCGATTTCGTATTCAGCCAATGTATTTTCTGATAACCAAATGCTTTTTAATCTTCGCCATTGCTTCAATGCAAATGAACAAGCGCAACGTTATTTGTTGCGTAGTGACGAATGTTCAAGTAAGCCAGATATGCGCGGATTCTGTGCAATACTCTGTATTTAAAATATCATGATGACTCACAAGTTATATTTGAGAATATTTGCGCTAAATCTGCGGAGATTTGGTTTACACGAACTTCCCCAGCAATGTGAGTAAACATTGGTTAGTGATTTGACAGCGTTTCCCGCCACAGTTGACGAGTGTTACATTCAAACCCTGGATGTACTGTATGTGAAGTGTTGAATTTGGAAGGTTGCGCTCAACTGTTGGTCAACCAATATCTCACAACAGCTTAATTAATGTTAATTTCAACATTTACTAATACATTATTAAATCAAATGTTAAAATCAAAAGTTGTATTTGTTAACATTAGTCAATGTACTGTGAACTAACATTAACAAACAATGAACATCTGTAATTGTATTAACTAACATTAACAAAGAAATACAGTAACAAATGTATTGCTCATGGTAAGTTCATGTTAATTAATACATTATCTAATGAACCTTATTGTAAAGTCTTACCCATACTTTTTTTAACCTTGATATGAATTCTCACTCAAATTATATTGTTTTCTCAATCAAACACAAACTCATTTATGAACCTACATGTTAATTTACACATTTACATACTTTTTTCAAAACAGATGTATGTAAAGTGTTGATATTGTAAGGTTGCTCTCAAGTGTTGGTCACCAAACATCTCACAGCAGCTTAATTTATTATTTATTTATTTAATATTTATCCTCGCGGTTCCACAGGTGAAGACGGCGACCGGACAAGAATTGAGTCGAGCACGACTCTCTCCGACTCGCTCCATCCGCTCGTGGGTCACGCCCCCGGCCACGCCCCCTCCCTACACGCCCCTGACTCAGGCCACGCCCAGCGCCAGAAGCACTCCCGGATTGGTTCACAGGGGCTTCTGGAATTCCCAGCACGGCTCTGATTGGTCCACGCGTCCCCCCACCCCCTCCCTCTTGAAGGTTCCCCCCCGGTTGAGTGGCCATCACCTGCAGCAGCTCAGCAGCGCTCAAAGCCTGGTGGAAGCGGTGAGAGACCACATTACACATGTGTTTGGTCCTGTTTGTCTTAAAGGAGTAGTTCACTTTAAAATAAAAAAGACCCCATGATTTACTCTCAAGCCATTCTAGGTAGGGTTGGATATCGGTTGGGTTTTATCCGATACCAGTGCCTACTCAGCATTTTTAAACGGTTCCGGTGCTTAAACAGTTCTTGAACCGGTACTTAAGAAAACGAAACCGCACACACTTTGTCAAAAAATAATACCCTTTTATTTACAGGGCCAAACTGGACACAATATCAACTTAAATCTTTAAACAATATAAATACAAGTAACATATGGTAATTATAAATAAACCAATATAAAATAAAAATTCACATTTACAATATCAAATAAAACAATATTGTATCAAACAATGTAATAATACTGGAGATTAATAGAGATTACTACCAGGGTAATCTAATCTGGACATGACTCCAGGTTCCCATGTTTTGTCTGCTTGATCCAGTCATGTAAGTTATCTGGTCGTTGTACTAGTTACGGCAGCGCTTAGCTTGGCGAGTTTGGTATTTCGTTCCCACTGCGTCTTAGCTACACAGTGTTGAGTGAACCTATGAAAGAGAACATCTCTGGTTACTGGTGTAACCTATGTTCTATGAATAGGGAATGAGACGCTGCGTTCGCTGCCAAGCTCCTCGCGCTGCCAACAAGCTTCCTTTTTCGGCAGAGAAATCTTAGGAGCAGATGATGGCGCGCACGCCAATATAATATGACGACGTAAGAGCGTCGAGGCAGCGCCTGCGCCATCAGCCAATGGATTGGTGTGATTCTATATGGGCTTCAGACAATCGGCACAGAGAGCGGGTTCTGATGTGTAATTTTACACTTGAAATGCAGCCAAACCTTGGAGCGTTTTGCCTTAGGCATCTTCATTAATCCTCTCGCTATCAGTTCAACAAGTGTGTCGAGTAGCGGCACTGATGTCACGCAAGTTGACGCCGGAACACCAGGGGGCGGTAAAAAAAAGTCAAGCACTGAAATCAGGCACCGAAATTTTCGCCTCGTATTCGGTCTCGTTCTACTGTTTACATCGGAACCGGTTTCCTATTGGCACCGTGTTGGGGTACCCAGCCCTAATCCTAGGTGTATATGACTTTCTTCTTTCAGACGAATACAATCTGAGTTATATTGAAAATTATTCTGGCTCTTCCAAGCTTGATAATGGCAGTGAATTGCAACCAACAGTTTGAAGCTCAAAAAAGTGCATCTATCCATCATAAAAGTGCATCTGTCCATCATAAACGAACTCCACACAGCTCCGGGGGGGTTAATAAAGGCCTTCTGAAGCGAAGCAATGGGTTTGTCCAAGAAAAATATTCATATTTAATATGTTACAAAGTAAAATTCTAGCTTCCACCACACCCTCCTCCAGCGGTTCGAGGTGAACCAAAATCAACTGATACCAGCTCTCAGTGATATGTGTCCCCGCTATGATAACAGTAACTTTCTCAAATGTATCTTTCTCTTTTGCTGTTCGATTACATGATAGAAAGTCTAAGGCCTTCAAAAGCCGTACAGCAAACCCATCTAATCTTGTGTCTATTACACGCCAAACTAAGATTGCTGTGGGGACAAAAAGTAAGACTGTTAAAGTAACACTATGCAGTTTTTCAACCTTCATTATATATTTCCAAGACCCTTGAGATGGTACATCGACTTACAATAGGTTGAATGACACGTCTGCCATAGCCTGACAGTGTCTGTATCGCTTTTACTGGCACTATGTAACTTCGGGTTTCGGGTAGGAACCCGAGCACAAACAAAACTACAGAATTCGACTGCTTTACGGCATACGTCACTTCCCCCACTTCCTCAGATTCTGACGTGAGAGCCCAACTAGCGTTTGATACCCGTCTGTATGTTGTTGTCATGACCGAAGCAACAACTAAAAGGAAGAAGGCAAAGGTTTTGTCATAGGAGACTAAAAGAAGAAAAAGGGAGAGTGACAAATTAAAAGACCGGACGAGGATCACTATTGGAGGGAGAGCAAGACAGTTTGAAGACGGTGAGAGTGTGCGCGCGCGACCGGCTCTCTCTGCTCGTTCTTTCAGTAACATGCACCCTGTCACAAGCGCAGCAGTCAGTCATCTGTAAAGTGTTTATACATTATAAAATAAATCAGGGAGTCAGGGAGCTGACTATAGCACAAAAATGTAAAAGGCTGAATAACATGGCCTGGCCATGTTACGGAATCTATCTGGTCCTCCATTTATCTTCATGAATTAAGTAATGCTAGTAGAGTAGCGAATTATCAATCTGGTAGCTACACTAACATGCCAGGTACGATGGTTATAATAAATAATCTGTCAGGATAACTATCCTAATGTCTGCCGGCTGATATGTTTGTGTATTTATTTTTCTGGTGAAAGTGTCTTGCCTCTGGCTATAATGCAAATCGATTTTCAAATTTGCAGATTCATCTATGGTAGCTTGATATTATATTATTGACAATTATATGGCTATTACCTACCACACAAACATTGAATTGAATTAGCATATCCGTTATGTAAAACAGTAGACAATAGGCTACTATAATGACACTGTCTTGTAAACGTGAGCTACGCGATCTTTTGACGTTTGAAAAAAATAAAACCAATGAAATTATATTCATATGACATTCTGAAATATATGCCAATGTACCTGGGATGAAGACATTTCACACGCAACGCTGGCAGTCTGCCCGCGAGAACTCAAGACAGTATCGGCTTGTCAACAAATGCAGACGTGTATCGGCTGGTGTAACCATGACAGATTTTACGACAGTAGTAGAAGACAATACTGTTTCCCAACTGTAGGGGGACCCCGAGAGCAAAAACCGCAAAAACGACATAGTGTTGCTTTAAGTTAGCACTTTTAAACATCCGCTCACTTAAAAATTAATCACTTCTAGTCAACGACTTAATACCCACAAACAACCTGGATTTTATGTTGCTAAATGAAACTTGGCTAGAAGACAGCTGCAGTGCAACAATCCTCAATGAAACAGCCCCTCCTAACTTTACTTTTATTAGTGTCTGCAGAGCTGTCAGAAGAGGTGGAGGTTTAGCTGCTCTTTTTAAAGATGTCTATAAATGTAAGCAAATATAATTTGGTAATTACCCATCTTTCGAATATCTGGGTATTGTGTTAAAAGGTGCTCCACGAATTTTACTTATCATTGTTCACAGGGCTCCAAAATACTCTCCAGCCTTTGCTGAGGACTTTACAGAACTGTTATCAACAATTTCCTCTGAGTTTGACTGTTTTGCCATTGCTGGAGATTTTAACATTCACATAGATAATGCAGAAACCAATATGGCAAAAGAAAAAAGTTTTAAAAACTTTTGATCTGACTCAGCATGTACATGGACCCACACACAATCGTGGACACACTCTAGATTTACTTACCAGTAAGGGTCTAAACATTTCATCGATTGTTATTAAGGATGTAGCACTGTCTGATCATTTCTGAATTTTCTTTGATATACTGATCTCTCCTGCCATTGAAGCTAGATCTGTGTCTGTCAAGAAGAGATGCTTAAATACTAGTGTACAATTTATGAAGGCTATAATTTTAACACCAGCATATCTGCTGACTGTTGGTTTTCTCCTTGATTCTTAAAACTCAAAAGTTAAAAGTGTACTTGATGATATTGCTCCTGTGAAAGTCAGGAAGAGTGGCGGACAAAAAGCACCTTGGAGAAACTCAACAGCAGTGCAAAATATGTGCAAGACAAAACTTGTAGTCCATTATAACATCTACAAAGACTGCATCCATGCTTTCAATATGGAACTAGGCAAATCTAGACAGACTTTCTTCTCGAATATTATAAACAGCAACTTAAAATACACACACTCTTTTTGCTACTGTAGAGAGACTGACAAACCCCCCAACCCAGATTCCCAGTGAAATGCTCTCAGACAGCAAGTGCAGTGAGTTTGCTTCCTTCTTCTCTGAGAAAATTACCAGAAGTAATTACCAATTACCTCGACGCACTTTCCACAACTTTCTTCAAAAGTGTGTTAAACTGTTTAGAAGCTTATCTCCTAGAAGTGGTAAATGCCTCACTTCTCTCTGGGAGTTTTCCGAACTCCCTGCAAACTGCAGTTGTCAAGCCCATCCTGAAAAAGAGCAATCTGGATAAGACCATATTAAACAACTATAGACCGATCTCAAATCTTCCGTTCATAGGCAAGATCATTGAAAAAGTTGATTTCAATCAGCTGAACAAATTCTTAAGCTCAAATGGATACTTTGACAATTTTCAATCTGGTTTTCGATCGAATCACAGCACAGAGACAGCACTCATAAAGATAATAAACGATATTCGCTTAAATACTGATTCAAGCAAATTATCAGTGCTGGTACTACTCGACCTCAGTGCTGCATTTGACACTGTCCATCACAACATACTTCTTGACAGGCTGGAAAACTGGGTCGAGCTTTCTGGGATAGTCCTAAAATGGTTCAGGTCATACTTAGGAGGCAGAGGTTATTATGTGAGTATAGGAGACCATAAGTCTGAGTGGACATCCATGACATGCGGAGTCCCTCGAGGCTCAATTCTTGTGCCACACCTATTCAACCTGTACATGCTCCCAATGAGCCAAATAATCAGAAAGAACCAAATCGCTTACCATAGCTATGCAGACGATACACAGCTCTACTTATCCCTATTGCCTAACGATTACAGCCCCATTGACTCCCTGTGCTAATCCATTGATGAAGTAATTGGACTGGATGTGCCAAAACTTTCTTCAGTTAAACAAAGACAAAACTGAAGTCATTGCGTTTGGAACAAAGATGAAGTTCTCAAGGTGAACGCATACCTTCAGTCTAGGGGTCAAACAACTAAAAATCAAGTCAGGAATCTTGGTGTGATTCTAGAGTCAGACCTTAGTTTCAGTAATCATGTCAAAGCAATAACTAAATCAACATACTATTACCTGAAAAATATTGTTAGAATTAGATGATTTGTTTCCAGTCAAGACTTAGAGAAACGTGTGCATGCTTTCATCACCAGTAGGGTGGATTATTGTAATGGACTCCTCACTGGCCTTCCCAAAAACACCATAAGACAGTTGCAGCTCATACAGAACGCTGAGCAGAACCAGAACATATGAACACATCACACCAGTCCTCAGGTCTTTACATGGGATCCCAGTTACATTTAGGATTGATTTTAAAGTATTATTACTGGTATATAAATCACTCAAAGCCTAGGACCTCAATACATTGCAGATATGCTCACTGAATATAAACCTAATAGATCACTCAGATCATTAGGATCACATCAGCTAGAAACACTGAGGCTTCACTCTAAGCATGGTCAGTCTGCTTAAGCTACTATGCTGGAACAGCTTCCAGAAGAGATCAGATGTGCTCCTTGTTATGATCAGGCACACTGGCCACAACATTAAGGGACCGCAAAGTCAGTTGGACTCGTTTGTTTAAGGGGTTTATTTAACAATTGGATAGATTACAAACAAAACAGAAATTTGGATATTAACTACAACAGAATAAAACATTGCAGGAAGATCAAATAACAGGCGTGGTGGCTGAAACACAAGTCTTTCCCCCTCCCTATCTCCTCTCTGCATGGAGTGACTCAGCTTTTAAAGGATGTCGCTCCGCCCACTCGTTACCTGCTCACACCTGCACACAATAACAAATGAAAACATGCTGCCGAGCATCCAAACATTAATAGAGGAAATAGAGCCACCACAGGTAGTGGAGGGACGCAACACACCCAGAGCCACCACAGGTAGTGGAGGGACGTAACACTCCTACAGTCACATTCATATCCAGACTCAAAACACTTCTGTTTAGCTGTGCATTTACTGAATGAGCACTGTTCCACTGTTCGTCCGACTGTTCGTTTGCATTTTACTTTCCTTTTCATTCTAAACTGTTTTAATTATTCTTATTTCTTTTGATTATTTTAATTTATTCTATGTAAAGCACTTTGAATTACCATTGTGTATGAAATGTGCCTTATAAATACACTTGCCTTGCCTTCCGGCCAAACGAACATACGCAGTCTTTACTTGTGCCTAAAGTGCAACTTACGCAACTCATGACGTCACCAGTTGCGTAGTGCATAGTTTTTGGAGCTTCAAACTGTTGGTTGCAATTCACTGCTATTATAAAGCTTGGAAGAAATTTTTTTTTTTCATATAACTCATATTGTATTCGTCTGAAAGAAGAAAGTCATATACACCTAGGATGGCTTGAGGGTGAGTAAATCATGGGGTAATTTCACATAACTAAACTTGTGTGATCGTTTTCAAATACCTCCATTAATTAAAATAACGCAATTAAATGCAATAAAATGCAAATTTATCCACTTAGGAGTGCCTTATTATACCGTAGCTCAGTTATTGCAGGACAAAAACTACATCTCAGTGTGGACAGAAGGCCAAAACATCTAGAAAATTGTGCATTTTCAAATATATCCTGGTTGGTGTTGACTGTTTTTTAGCTAGATTTTACTTATAGACATTCTGAATCTAACTACACTGACAAAAAATGATGGTTGAGATTATGCTTCTTATGTAAGAAATCACCCTTTTAGGACATGTAAGAGCAAATACATTAATATTGGGCTATACATCATATATATGAGTCTGTAAAACATTGACATACTGTATATATTTTACACTATATCATACAGCTCTAAACTGGACAGCAAGTTAAACTTGCCTCCATTGTTGAATTTTGACTGGAAGGACTTTATGGACTTAATTTCCTTTCATAGGTATTATTTTGTCTGTTGCTTGTTTTCCTGATTGTGATTAGTTTTCTTATTTTTCATTTCATGATCCTGTGTAGATCTTGGGCTTTGTATGTAGTGATAAGTGACAAACTCTTATCAAAACTTGACGCACTGACACGATACCTTTTGTTGTAGGTGATGATATCTGGGGGATTGGGCAAATATGCGAAGGATCCTAAGTTTGTGACGGTGACAAAACACGAGATTGCAGATGCTTGTGAAATGACAATTGATGAGATGGAAAGTGCTGCTAGCAACTTACTGAGCGTCACGCTAGGCCACGGGCCGGAGGCAGAAGAGATGGGCTTGTGTCAGAGCAATGTTCGTGACTACAGCGATGAGGACACGGACACGAGCAGCAAACGTGAGGAGGACCTCACCGACGAAATGATCTACGTCTCAGTATTATAGTAAAGAACTCAAAATGAGCCCAACAAAGCTAAATCATATAGAAAAAAATAATCAATGAAGTAATTGTGCCTTTAAACAGGAGTGTCTGTTGGTTTATGTGGGCCGATTGCTTTACGCTTCTGCATTTGGATCTTTTCATTTAGTTAGCAAACCTTGTCTTTGGAAATTTCCGGCAAGATCCAAATGTGATGATATTACCAACCCAAGTGTTTTCCTCTGAATCTATGCATGGACTGGACAGTGGCTCTTCAACCTTTGAATATCCCTAACCAACTAACCAGCCAAAGTCCACCTGGTCAAAGCTACTGAACAGACCCATTCAGGACACGTTCACCATTTGAGTCAAGAATTGTACTCGCATACTGTATATGAAGCAATTACAATGGTAAAAGCTTCACAGCAATACCTCCTGGTTGGATAACTGAACTATATTCCAAGTCTTTCAAATTAAAGTCATTATTGACTGAATGTGTAATTTCTACTTTCGCATATTCAAATGTGGTGCGTCAAGGTCAGTTGCGTTTGGCGCCATTGACATCAAATCTTCTGCAACACATCTTTATAAGGAACACACGTTTAAGTTTGATCCGCTCACAAAGCTATCGTTTTACTTGGAGTATAACGCACACATTTATTTACATGTTAACTTCACAGTGAACTTCTCATTTGTGTATAATGGGAAAAAATAACAGATTTGAAACAAGGTGGGAAAATATTGTTTGGGTGAACATAAAGTGATCTTTAGGTTTTGAAATACTGCATGTTCTTTTCACTAAATCTTCAGTGTTTAGTTTGTCATTTTGATGTTTGATTTTTGAATAAATCATCAGTGTCTTTCACATTAGGTTCCAGAGGTCTGGATGCGATATTGTGCCCCATCCCTGAGAAAGCAGGTCCTTCCTCAGGGGAATCTACCAGGGAGAGGCTGTCACGAAAAGCATCAGGTCTGAAAACAAGTCTAGGTTGGCCAGTAAGGCGCAAGACCTGTTCATCGTCATGCCTGACCTTGTACAGTATCTGTGCGAGAAAGGCTCATTGGGGGAAACGCAGTGAATGTGTGCCAGTGCATCTGTGCCGAGGGTCCCCTCGGTCAGGGACCAGAGCAACTGGTAGTGTGAGGACTCCTGGGAGGCAAACAGGTCTACCTGTGCGTCCGAGAATTGACTCCAGATCAGCTGGTACACCTGGGGGTGGAGTGAGTCAAGTCTAAAGTCTTTAAGCTGGAGTCTGAGTCAAGTCTGGAGTCTTTAAGCTGGAGTGAACTCTGGAGTCTTCCGCGTCAGTGCACCACGAGTTGTTTACCAAAAAGCACACATCCCCACCTTTCGATTTACCAATCGTGTCCTTATCTCGGTCCGAGCGAAATACGGAAAATCCGTCCAAGTGTACAGCACTATCAGGATGATCCAATGTTACCCATGTCTCGGTAAAACAGAACACACAACAATTTCCCAGATCTCGCTGGACATTAAGATGGCAACAAAGCTCATCCATCTTATTGCTGATAGATTGCATGTTTGCCAACAGCATGCTTGGTATTGGAGGCCGCGTATGTCGATTCCGTAACCTCACCGACAGTCCCCCATGTCTTCCTCTCTTTCGCAAATACCGCCTTTGATTTCTAGAGCGCCAGGTTTCTGATCTTTTGATAATATCCACAGGTATCATAGATGTTGTAGACAATTTTGGAGCATTTTGTGTAATGTCCAATAAAGTCTGTCGATCATAAGTAATAAAGGAGGTCATAGGCTGTATTAATAAACTCATAAATAAGGTTAAAACTAACACTAAGCGTGGCGTGAGAGAGGCTCGTAGTGTGTCGCCATACATCGGCGCCATGTTGTATTTTAATGCCTAAAGTCTTTAAGCTGGAGTCTGAGTCAAGTCTTTAAGCTGGAGTCTGAGTCAAATCTAAACTCTTTAAGCTGGATCCTGAGTCAAATCTAAAGTCTTTAAACTGGAGTCTGAGTCAAGTCTAAAGTTTTTAAGCTGGAGTCTGAGTCAAGTCTAAATAGTGATGTATGTCTCGAGACCACTTTTACATGGTATCGGTCTTGTCACGGCCTTGACGGTCTTTGGTTTTGCTCTTGTCTTGGTCTCTGACCTCTCGGTCTTGTCTAGGTCTCGCTGTCTCAGACCGACCTGGTGATTGGGGGATTTAGCAAAACAATACTACAATATCCACGACGACACAACGTTCGATAATGCAACATTATTTGAATTTTCGTGTGACTCATTTCGCCTATATGAACAATGTATATCTTAATGGTCCAGTGGTAGAATTTTCGCCAACCGTGTCAGAGGTTCTGGTTTCTAATCCGCACTCGTATAGTTTTTTTTTTCTTGTATAGTTTTTTTTCTCTTCAAAACCGATTATGTTCATCAGTGGTTGTATATCAAGCAGAGACACGTTTGTGAGCATTATGTTTTGTGATTTCACCAGAACAAATAGAGAGTACACTAGCAGTGTTGTGCATGAACGCGTTCATTGAACGATAGTTCACGGCGCGCGGCGCGCTCTCAGTTTAACTTCGTTCAATAGGGTGCCAGATTTCTATAGAGCCTCCCAGGCGAAAACCCGGCTAAAATACACCGTAAACAGGCCTTAATTTGTAGCGGAAAAAACATCTAATCTGGCAACACCAGCCACCAGCGTCGCACCGCCACATGCGTGATCAAAACAAAATGCAGCAAGGAAGCGTCGTATGATCATTTAAATGAGTTTTATGACAAGGTCGGTGAGGATGGGAAAAATCTTACATTTCTGTTCAAACTTATGCAATGGGATTGGCATTTAAAGACATTCTTAACTCTATTGGAGTTAGACAACACGTGTCAGGACCTACTCATTGTCGTAATCATACTCTAGATCTAATATTATCACATGGAATCAATGTTGATGCTGTTGAAATTCTGCAGCAGAGCGACGACATCTCAGATCATTATTTAGTCTCATGTAAATTACATTTAGCCAAGGCTGCAAAGCCAACTCCGTGTTACAAGTATGTTAGACCTATCACTTCTGCCACTAAAGATTGCTTTATCAATAATCTTCCTAATCAGTTTCATCGTCTCAGCATCCCAGATAGCTTAGAAGAACTTGATATTGCAACAGAAACTTTTAACTCTCTCCTTTCCAGCACTTTAGACACAGATGCTCCGTTGCGCTTAAAGAAGATTAAAGAAAATAGTCCAACGCCGTGGTACAACGAGCACACTCAGGCCCTTAAGAGAGCAGCCAGAAAAATGGAGCAAAACTGGAAGAAAACAAAACTAGAGGTATTTCGGATTTCATGGAAGGAGAGCTCGATTGCTTACAGAGAGGCTTTAAAAGCTGCTAGATCTGATTATTTTTCAACCCTATTAAAAGAAAATAAACATAATCCAAGGTAATTATTTGAAAAAGTGGCTACACTAACAAAAAAGAAAGCTTCAAGCCCAGAAGTTTCCAAGAAACACAGCAGTAATGACTTTATGAACTTCTTCACTTATAAGATTGATAATATTAGGGACAAAATTATAACTATGCAACCGTCTACTACAGCATCACATCAGGGAGTTCATTATAATCTCCCTGAGGTAAAATTTGATTCATTTGTTGCCATAGGAGAGGAAGAATTTTGCAAACTCGTTAATTCATCTAAATCGACAACATGTATGTTAGACCCTATACGACTAAACTACTGAAAGAGATGCTTCGAGAAGTCATATATCCTCTTCCTAACATCATTAATTCGTCTTTGTCTCTAGGATACGTACCAAAAACCTTTAAGCTGGCTATGATTAAACCGCTTGTTAAAAAAACGCAACTTGATCCTACAGAATTAGTCAATTACAGGCCGATCTCAAATCTACCTTTTCTGTCAAAGATACTAGAAAAGGCAGTATCCTCACAACTGTGTTCCTTTCTTGAAAGAAATGGTATCTGTGAGAATTTCCAGTCAGGATTTAGACCGTACCATAGTACTGAGACAGCTCTCATTAGAGTCACAAATGATTTGCTCTTATCATCCGATCGTGGTTGTATCTCTCTATTAGTGTTACTTGATCTTAGTGCTGCATTTGACACCATTGACCACAACATTCTCCTAAATAGACTGGAAAACTATGTTGGCATTAGTGGAATTGCATTAGCATGGTTTAAATCATATTTATCTGACCACTATCAGTTTGTAGCAGTAAATGAAGAGATGTCTTATCGATCAAAAGTTCAGTATGGCGTACCACAAGGCTCAGTACTAGGACCGCTGCTGTTCACTCTGTACATGCTACCTTTAGGAGATATCATTAGGAAACATGGAATTAGCTTTCACTGTTATGCTGATGATACTCAGCTCTATATTTCTTCCAAACCTAACGAAACTCACCAATTCACAAAATTATCAGAATGCATAGTTGATATCAAAAATTAGATGACTAGTAATTTCCTACTAAACTCTGAAAAAACACAGATTCTAATTATTGGACAAAAAACTTCCACACGTAATAACCTAGAATACTGTCCAACACTTGATGGCTGCTCTGTTAAGTCTTCGTCGTCAGTTAGGAACCTGGGTGTGCTCTTTGATACCAATCTTTCATTTGAAAGTCACGTGTCTAGTGTCTGTAAAACCGCATTTTTCCATCTTAAAAATATATCTAAATTACGTCATATGCTCTCATTGACAAATGCGGAACAACTAGTCCATGCGTTCATGACATCAAGGCTAGATTATTGTAATGCTCTACTGGGTGGTTGCCCTGCACTCTTAATAAACAAACTACAGCTAGTTCAAAACGAGAACGGGAAGCAGACACAGTCTGTCAGTTCAAAGCTAGCCTAAAAACACATCTCTTTGACCTAGCATTCACATAACACTCTATAGACTTCTATAATTCAATATTAGGCTGCTTAGATTAGGTCAGCCGGAACTGGGAACACTTCTCTTAAATCCTGATGTACTCGTTACATCATAAGAAGAATGGCATCTACGCTAATTTTAGTGTATTTGTTTATCCCGAGGTTTTCCCGCAGCCTGCCGGATCCAGGCCGTTTCCAGATCTGACGAAGGACTTTCGCCTGGACCCGATGACAATGCAGTGCTGAAGGTCCAACTAGCCTCTCCCTATGGAGGATCCCTAAACCACTCTACAGATAAAGCGTTGTGGAATTTTTCGGTTCGCGTATCTACCCAAAGTGAAAAGATAAAATAAAATTCTGCTTCAAAATTTATAGACAAGTAGTATGTTTAGGCATGGTTTGTAAGGAATTACAAACCTGCGCACATATATTCAAACGCACATAACTATAGAATCAATTCTTAATGCGCATGTGAATGCCATCAGCGTCTATCACAGGTTCACGTTTAAAGTCTGTTTAGAGAGAACGGTGTCGTCTTAGCGGCCCCTAATTTAATACCAAATGATCATTTAGACGGAAGTGAATCAATCAAAACTAACTTTAGCTGGAATTTTTTTTTTTCAAGAACCACTATAAAACCAAACCAATCTCTGTTACCTTAAATTATATGTTTATCTCTGTAAAGCTGCTTTGAAACAATCTACATTGTTAAAAGCGCTATATAAATGAGGATGACTTGACTTGACTTGAACTAGTTAAAAATTTTAAAGTATGAACTGAACTGAACTAGTTAATTTAAAAATTTGTGAACTGAACTTTAAACTAGTTCATGTAGAAAGTGAACTTTCCCAACATTGTACACTAGTCGTTTTTTTTCCCTCCGGTCTCGACTTGGTCTCGGTCTTGGTCTCGACTTGGTCTTGGTCTTATCTTGGTCTCGATGCCCTCTGGTCTTGGTCTCGGTATAGGCGGTCTTGATTACAAGTCTAAATCTAAAGTCTTTAAGTTGGAGTCTGAGTCAAGTCTGGAGTCTTTAAGCTGGAGTCTGAGTCAAGGGGACGTTGAGAAAGCCAACTTTGTCGTCGTCCTTCATCTCAGCCAGTTCAACCAGTGGTGGTACTCCTGGATTACCAAGGTGTACATCGGTGCACACACACCATGACCCTGGTTCAGAACTACAAGGAAAAGTGCGCAAGTCCACTTTTCCATTTCAAAGACTATTTTTTTAAATGGGAACGTTGGAGTGGATTTTAGCATACGAACACTCTTATCTCTGCATACAAGCTTTTTATAAATGATGGAAACTGTGGGCCTGTCCAAATAACCACTTGTGGTCTTGGCCACTTGAGAGCGTGTACATGCCACGGGAAGTAAGAGCGCAAGAATGTCCCATATGTGAAATATGACAAAGCACAGTGCCCTCAACGCACACTAAACCCACACTATACCCACAGTATTCGAGACTAAGCGTATCCCATCATCCATCATGTTCAGGAAATAACGTGCCCCGAAATCACATGATGTAGAGGACAACATTCCACTGTAAGTTAAATTAATTAGATATTACAAGTAATTTGGTTGTAAAACATAAAGTGTTGCACATTTCATGAGTACGCTATGTGTATTTTGTGCAAAGTTTGCAACTGCACAACTGAATTAGAAGCACCGCAATTTAAAATTGTCTCGTAACATGGTAGACATTTACAAGTTTATTTTAAAATGCAAAGTATTGAAAGCTCTGTAAACACTTGCATTTTAACAAAATTATTAGTGTGTCTAATTGGGTAAACAAAAGTTTTTCACACACTTGTAGTCTTCACACCCACTTGAACACTTGTGCAAAATACACAACATGCAAGTAGACAAGTGGTCACGTGCACAGACCGCAAGTGTGTATGTGTGAACACCTTATTCTCACAGCTTCCTCTAGCAGAAGCAGTGAACGTTACTAAACATATCAATGCAATACGAGATGATCAAACTGGATCTGGATTTTTTTTAAATGTATTTTCTATGTTCTTATATAATTTATTGCTCCTGTAATGAGCTGTCAGTCACACAGCTGATAATGTTTGAACGTAAATAAACCCAAACACAGGTCACACAAAACTACATTTTAAATTAACCATTTGATACAATGCACTTATTGTGTACATGCATGATTTTACATTGTAGCCTACTTGTATTTTAAACATACCTGCATGTAATTCATTTCTAGAGTTACATCTATATTTAGCTACACTGTTGACCCACCCTTAA
The DNA here is from genome assembly GCF_051911475.1 of Siphateles boraxobius. NCBI lineage: Eukaryota > Metazoa > Chordata > Actinopteri > Cypriniformes > Leuciscidae > Siphateles > Siphateles boraxobius. The sequence goes on along the minus strand of NW_027508746.1, from coordinate 28,236 downwards.
AACCCACCTAACCAGCAAACCTGTCCTAACCTTACTTGTGTATTTTACAATACAACATAAATTAAACAAAATACGTATTTTGAACCGAACAATAATTATTTTTCTTATTAGTAAAGATACTTAAAAGAAATGGGACTGACTTATTAAAGAATTAGCTCACTTCAGAATTAACCTTTCCTGATAATTTACTCTCCCGCACGTCATCCAAGATGTTCATGTCTTTCTTTCTTCAGTGGAAAAGAAATGAAGGTTTTTGAGGAAAACACTCCAGGATTTTCTCCATATAGTGACTTCAATGGAGTCCAACGGGTCGAAGGTCCAAATGTGAGTTTCAGTGCAGCTTCAAAGTCTCGACACGATCCAGCCGAGGAATAAGAGTCTGATCTAGACAAACCAGCGCACATTTGATAAAAATAAACATTTATATACTTTATAAACACAAATGCTCGTCTTGCACTAGCTGTAATGCACACATTATCACATTGAAAGTTCACGCGTGTTCCGGTTAAAAAATGTAGGGTAAGGCGAAAAATAATATGTTCTCCAATTTCAAAATCGTCTAAAATTATTAATGTTTTCTTTTTTGTATTTGGTGTTTGACTTAGTCTATGCACATTCGGTTTGTGAACACTAGTTCTGTTCTTCCACGTTCATCTTTCAACTGAGCTGTAAAAGCATTTGTGGTATAAAAGTATATAAATGTTTATTTTTGTTATAAATGTGCGCTGGTTTGTCTAGATCAGACTCTTATTCCTCGGCTGGATCGTGTCGAGACTTTGAAGCTGCACTGAAACTCACATTTGGACCTTCGACCCGTTGGACTCCATTGAAGTCACTATATGGAGAAAATCCTGGAGTGTTTTCCTCAAAAACCTTCATTTCTTTTCCACTGAAGAAAGAAAGACATAGACATCTTGGATGACGTGCGGGAGAGTAATTATAAGGAGATTTAATTTCTGTTAAAAAAAAAAACAATTCAAAATATTATAAATATTCATAATATAACAAACTATGGTAGCACTCTGTGATACTAAAACAACACTGCTAGTCAGAAATAATCTTTATTACAAAGATATCATCCAGTTTTACAGAAGATGTGTTGAAGGCACTAGAGTGGTTTAAATCATCATTCACGTAAACTCATCCCGTGGCAGCGTACATTCCCCTGAGCATTATTATTATTATATCACTGACTGACAGATATTATCGAACAGTTAGACGACTGTGCTTTAGTTGAGGTGTAAGTAAATCAAACAGAGCTCATTATCAAACACATACAACGCGCTGAATTAATAACAACCGTCCCGGTCGGTTACTACAGTAGACATAGGAACTTACAGACCATCAAAAATCTCGCCCTCATAATATCAAAAATATTGTTTTTTGATATTACACATATTACAGATAAGAAATATCAGCTACTGTTACTGTTTCTGTGCGGTCACCGGTCCAGTAAGGCAGTGCAATGTTCAATAAATTAATGCTTCATTTAAAACAATGTTTTTACATCAGATAATACAAGAGAAAATCATTTAACTTTTTGAAAATAATAACCTAAACACACAGGCTGATCTCTGCGGTGTCCTTCAGACGTCACAGAGAGGAAAGAGCACCGTAACACTGGCGTCCATCACAGGTCAAAGGTCAAACCCGCCTGGGCCGTGATAGCAGGAGTTCAGCATCACTTCAGATCTCAGAGTCGTGTCGTGGTTTTCTTCACTCTCCAGAAGAACAGAAGATCACTGTTTTTGTTCGTTCAATTGTTCATCATCATCATCATCATTATCATTATAATCTCGAGTTACTTTTGCACATAAAATACCTGCTCAGAATCACTCACAACACTGAGCAAATGATTCATTTCTGTGGGTACTAATGCAGAATGCTACATTCAGCTAAATTATATTAGAAATACAAAAAAACAACAACATTAAACCGATTCAAAGGCATTCAATGGGGAACAACACTGTGAAAAACAGTCTGAAACCAGCAGTTCTTCTGTAGCTTTAAAGATGCTTTTTTCCCATGATCATCTTTCTTTACTGTGTAATGTTGCTGTTCGATCATGAAAAGCTCCAGTTCTTCTCTATATCAGTGTCAGTGTTTCTGAACTCCTGAGAGAGTTTCTTCCGGGAACAAACACGTCACAATATTCCTCATTATAATAATTAATACGCAGAATAAAGGGCCGGGGCCTGGCTGAGTTAATTAGTAGTGTGTTAAACTGGTGGTTATGGTAAGGGGCGGGACTTTCCCAAACACACTCGAGCGCTCGACCAATCACAACACACTGCTCCAGCTGACCAATCAGAGCACAGTGTGATTTTCAGAGGGAGGGGCTTCATAGAGACAGGAACTAGTCTCTGGGGTGTGTTCCCGTATAATGCCGTAACTCGCTGCTTCACTATCTTAGTACGATGCATCGCTAAAGAAATCAACTAGCTAGTCACGACTGTTTCCCGAAACCGTATTGTTGCAAATTTGTTGTTCAACCGGGTTGGTTAATGATGTCACGCAGGTGATGGAGTAATAACTACTTTTAATAAATCTGTTTGAGATCAACGCTCTTCAAAACGCACTCTTCAAAAACTACGCTTTAAATCTCTTGACAAACTAAAAGACGTAAATTACATTTGTATGTATTCTAAATAAAAGATATAGATTGTACAGAATGTCAGATTTCTTATTTTGCTCAAGATCAGGATTTATTGAGTCCACATGTCATGCAAGGAAGAAACTGCTTCTAACCGCAGCGCGAGATCTGTCGCTTAAACACACAACTCTGAGATGCTGTTTGCAAATGTTCGTTGAAACGATGGCTTCGGGAAACACAGACTCGTTGCACTGCTGATAACGACAGAACTTGCGAACATAATTAGCTAACGATGCTTTCGGGAAACACACTCCAGAGCGTTACTGACAGACTGGGAAGAGAGGAGCCGCAACAATGGAGAATATGAGGAAAATAATCAACATTCAAGCTGGAAAACCTGTTCTAGTAGAGCCTGAAACAGCATCAAGACTTTGTGAAAGGGCAGAATAGTTCCTCTTTAACTAGTAGGCTCATCTGGGCACGTGCAGAAAGCGGTAGGTCTGTCCTGAGAACGAGTCCCAGTTCCTCCAGAGCACGGCGAACAGCAGGAACAGCAGCAGCGAGGACACGGAGCGGCTGCGGGTCTTCATCAGCGGGATCACGCAGTTGGAGACGGTGGACACGAACACCAGCAGGACGGCCATGAGCGCCAGCAACACGTTCATGAGTTTCCCCATCAGGGTCCGAGCACTGGCGTTCTCCAGGCCCTCCAGCTGGACCACCTGCGTCTGCTCCATCTTAGAGACCCGCGTCTGACACGCCTCCAGAGCCTCCTGCACACACACATGCGCATGATAGTCATTATACCCATAATACTCTCACACACACACACACACGTTTCATGGGGACTCTTCATGGACATAATGGTGTTTATACTGTACAAACTGTATATTCCGTGCCCTTACACTAACCCAACGCCTAAACCTATCCATCTCACACACACACACCTGTATTTTCTAAAAACCTTTAATTACTTTATTTTTATACCAGATTTACAAATGAGGACATCCCTAAAGGAAGTTTCTGTCAGGTTTTGGTCACTTCTGGGTACAAATTTATCCCCAACACACTCTCACACACTCCACTCTCTCGCGCACTCCACTCTCTCTCGCGCACTCCACTCTCTCTCGCGCACTCCACTCTCTCTCGCGCACTCCACTCTCTCTCGCGCACTCCACTCTCTCTCGCGCACTCCACTCTCTCTCGCGCACTCCACTCTCTCTCGCGCACTCCACTCTCTCTCGCGCACTCCACTCTCTCTCGCGCACTCCACTCTCTCTCGCGCACTCCACTCTCTCTCGCGCACTCCACTCTCTCTCGCGCACTCCACTCTCTCTCGCGCACTCCACTCTCTCTCGCGCACTCCACTCTCTCTCGCGCACTCCACTCTCTCTCGCGCACTCCACTCTCTCTCGCGCACTCCACTCTCTCGCGCACTCCACTCTCTCGCGCACTCCACTCTCTCGCGCACTCCACTCTCTCGCGCACTCCACTCTCTCGCGCACTCCACTCTCTCGCGCACTCCACTCTCTCGCGCACTCCACTCTCTCACGCACTCCACTCTCTCACGCACTCCACTCTCTCACGCACTCCACTCTCTCTCGCACTCCACTCTCTCTCGCGCACTCCACTCTCTCTCGCGCACTCCACTCTCTCTCGCGCACTCCACTCTCTCTCGCGCACTCCACTCTCTCTCGCGCACTCCACTCTCTCTCGCGCACTCCACTCTCTCTCGCACTCCACTCTCTCTCGCACTCCACTCTCTCTCGCACTCCACTCTCTCTCGCACTCCACTCTCTCACGCACTCCACTCTCTCTCGCACTCCACTCTCACGCACTCCACTCTCTCTCGCACTCCACTCTCTCTCGCACTCCACTCTCTCTCGCACTCCACTCTCTCGCGCACTCCACTCTCTCTCGCACTCCACTCTCTCGCGCACTCCACTCTCTCGCGCACTCCACTCTCTCGCGCACTCCACTCTCTCGCGCACTCCACTCTCTCGCGCACTCCACTCTCTCGCGCACTCCACTCTCTCGCGCACTCCACTCTCTCTCGCACTCCACTCTCTCACGCACTCCACTCTCTCTCGCACTCCACTCTCTCTCGCACTCCACTCTCTCTCGCACTCCACTCTCTCTCGCACTCCTCTCTCTCACGCACACACACACTCACACACACACTCACACACACACTCACACACACACTCACACACACACTCACACACACACTCACACACACACTCACACACACACTCACACACACACTCACACACACACACTCTCACACACACACTCTCACACACACACTCTCACACACACACTCACACACACACACTCACACACTCTCTCACACACACTCTCTCACACACACTCTCTCACACACACTCTCACACACACACACACTCACACACACACACTCACACACACACACTCACACACACACACACTCTCACACACACACTCTCACACACACACTCTCACACACACACTCTCACACACACACTCTCACACACACACTCTCACACACACACTCTCACACACACACTCTCACACACACACTCTCACACACACACTCTCACACACACACTCTCACACACACACACTCTCACACACACACACTCTCACACACACACACTCTCACACACACACACTCTCACACACACACACTCACACACACACACACTCACACACACACACACACTCTCACACACACACTCTCACACACACACTCTCACACACACACTCACACACACTCTCACACACACTCTCACACACAACTTGCATGTCTGCACATTTCTGTATGCATTTCACTCATTTTGATTCACTATCAATGCCAAATTATTCTTATAAAATCACAATATTTGACCCACAAAATGACCTCAAAAATTTTACTAAAATAGTTTGGAATAATAATAATAATATTAAAAGTGTCTCTGATACGGCCTTCAACTCTGTCATTGTGTGTGACGGTAATGGCACTTTACAAAAAGGTTCCAATAGTTAATGTTAGTTAATGCAAGTTAGATCAGGTCCATTAAATAACATTAACAAAAGGTTACACTTTATTTTAAGGTGGCGTAGTTGCATTATACTTGCTCAAATAAGTACTGAGTAATAATAATAATAATAATAACTAAATTTACTTACTATGGAGTTATGGTTTGGTCTAGGGTTAGTTACTTGTAATTATGCATAATTTACTGTTATTACTATAGTACATACATGTAGTAACATGTAAATACGTCACTTTAAAATGAAGTGTTACCGATTTTTCTTGATTAAGAAGTCAAAATGTATAATTTCCTCACAGGTAAAAGTATTATCTCCTTTAAAAACATCTGCAGGCTCATATTCTGCAGTTTTAGTTCATGTCGAGCATTTGATCCACTGTCCATCTTTAGAGGACAGTCTGGTGTATCATCGTGATCAATAACTGGATTTAAACTCGCGAGAAACGCGATGAGCATTTCTGTCCCGGTCCACACCGACCAGCTAGTGTAAGTCAGAATGCATGTACAGTTGGTGTTCTGCCCGTACGCTGAACACACACACACACACACACCCACACACCTGCAGGTCACGGGCTCTCTCGTTGGACTGATACGCCATCTTCTCCTCCAGGCTGGCCAACTCTTGCTTCAGGTTCAGGATCTCATTCTGGTGGAGCTCCGTCAGATCGTTCACCTGCTCCTCCAAGCGCTCGCATCTACAGGACACACACACACACACACAGTGACTCACTGTACATGAGGACACACACACACACCGTCACTCACTGTACACGAGGACACACACACACTGTCACTCACTGTACACGAGGACACACACACACACCGTCACTCACTGTACACGAGGACACACGCACACCGTCACTCACTGTACACGAGGACACACACACACACACACACACCGTCACTCACTGTACACAAGGACACACACACACACACACCGTCACTCACTGTACACGAGGACACACACACACACACACACACACCGTCACTCACTGTACACGAGGACACACACACACACCGTCACTCACTGTACACGAGGACACACACACACACACACACACAGTCACTCACTGTACACGAGGACACACACACACACACCGTCACTCACTGTACACGAGGACACACACACACACACAGAGTGTGGACACGAATCATAAGTTCGGGATCCGTAAGTTTTATGTTTTTAAAAGAAGTCTCTTCTGCTTATCAAGGCTGCATTTATTTGATTTAAAAAAACAACAACCTCTGAACGGTAGTGTTTAATGTTACAAAAGCTTTCAATTAAATGCTGTTCTTTTGAACTGTCTATTCATCAAAGAATCCTGAAATAAAAATGTAAATAACTGTTTTCAGCACTGATAATAATCATAAATGTTTTTTGAGCATCAAATCATCATATTATAGTGATTTCTGAAGGATCATGTGACACTGAAGACTAGAGTAATGATGCTGAAAATTCAGCTTTGATCACAGGAATAAATTACACTTTACTATATATTCACATAGAAAACAGCTGATTTACATTGAAATAATATTTTACAATATTACTGTTTTTTGTTGTATTTTTAATTAAATAAATGCAGCCTTGGTGATCAGAAGAGACTTCTTTTAAAAACATTAAAAATCTTACGAACAAAGCTTTTGAACAGCAGTGTAGACAAACATGAGTGTGTGTGTGTGTGTGTGTGTGTGTGTGTGTGTGTGTGTGTGTGTGTGTGTGTGTGTGTGTGTGTGTGTGTGTGTGTGTGTGTGTGTGTCAATGTGGGATTGAGACTTGAGTGATCTGTCCTCATATAGACGTAATAATCTCTCTAAAACAATGTGTGTTTGTTAGAGAGTGACGGAGCTGTGAAAAGAGAAGTTTTCAAAGACGACGCCACAAACTGAAACTGCGGACTAATGGATTCGTTTGTAAACCGCTTCAACACTCAGTTTATGTCTACATAAGCCGATTTCTGCCACATACTCTATGAAAAAACATGCATTGGGAAAAAAAAAAGCAACAATTATGAGATAAATCGTAATTATGAGGTTAAATAGTTGAAATTGTGAGATTAAAAGTAGAAGTTTTGATTTTTCTATACCATAATCATCATGACTTTTTATGTGAAGTCAACTTTAGATTTTTTTTAAAATAAAGTCCAAATTATAACATATATCATTATGAGATGCAGTTGAAATTATGAGATAAATGTAGAAATTATGATTTTCTATTCCATAATAATCATGACTTTGTCAATGTCAACTTTTTTTTTTTTTTTTTGTAAATCAAAATTATAATGTATGAGATGAAGTTGAAATTATGACCTTCCAGGATCATCTTATGATGTCAAATTCAATTTTGACATAAGAAAATTATGGAATACTAAATCATAATTATTCATGACACTAAGTTAAGGATTATGAAATTATGTCAAAATCATGATCTGACATTGACAAGACTTATGACATACATTAGTATGCAATAATTTCAGATTTTTATGTCATAATTATGATTTACAAAAACATTTTTTTCTCTTGTAGCAGAACTGGGCTCCTATATACATGCACTAAACCGAATAAAATAAAAACATGAATTAATTCATTCAAATCATTCCAAAAGGACAAAGTCTGAAGAAACACCACAAATCTCTTTTCCATTAAAAACAGTTCAAAGTTAAGCTCAACAAAAATATTATTTATGATATGCGGTAAAGCATAAACAAGTTAACGCAGGACTATGTCACATTGCTGAAAACACAAGCACAAGTAAACAATGACTGAACGTTCAGTTTTGGGTGAATTATTCCTTAAATATTCCATTAGTTTCAAAACATGTTGATATTTCGGCTATTTTTGTGCCTCTGTTATTATAAGCAGTTATTATTATGAAACACTTGACCACGAGCTGGACATTTAGGGCAGAAATATTTTTGTCTATTCACTGGTGAAGCCCTCTCGCCCTCTCGCTCTCTCTCTCTGAACTCACATTCTTCCCTCTCCTAATTTTCCTTCTCAATCTTTTACCATTTAAGAGGAAAACATCCTTGTTGAGACTATTTCAGGCCACAAATCTGGTGTGTCGTGACTGATCTGCAGTTCTGTTTCCTGGTACAGATAGAGAGTGGGGAAAATATTATACTTCAGTGCCACAGAAATCCACCGTTCAGACTGAATCCAGTTCTGGTGTCGTCAATAAATGTAAGCAGTTCTACTGAAAACAACACGCATATATTTACATAACATGATATACAAAAAAAAGCAACATCGATGACAAACATCATTAATTTGAATGTTTGATATCTGGACATTTTTGTTACTTTTGTAAATTTAAATAATTCTGGTTCTATATTGGGTTGGCACTTGATTATTTACGCTGGGTTATGTTTTCAATCCAAAAGCTGGGTTGAGAATGTTGGGTTGATAATTGTTCACAGTCAGTAACTCAACGGCACTGGTTTGGGAATGCAGACGTGAAAGAGACGCAAACGGTTCTGTGTGTGTTGATATCACTTCACCTATCCGTGTTTACGCCACTTATGACAGTAATATAAACTAATCAGTTTTTACAGCACTGGGTTGCCAAAATGACCCAAACTGGGTTGTTTTCATCCCCGCATATTTGTGAGTGTATGATTGAAGCAAAACTATAGTTATAAATAAGCACACTTGCACTGGCATTTCCTGCTGTGCTCACATCGCACACGAGGACAGTGTGAATGTGAATGTGTGTGTGTGTGTGTGTGTGTGTGTGTGTGTGTGTGTGTGTGTGTGTGTGAATCAATCAGTCAGTCAGTCAGTCAGTGAGTGAGTGAGCGAGAGAGTGATAGAGTGAGCGAGTGATAGAGTGCCTAATAGTGATAGAGTGAGCGATGGAGTGAGGGTGCGAGTGAGTGAGTGAGTGAGTGAGCGAGTGAGTGAGGGTGCGAGCGAGTGAGTGAGGGTGCGAGCGAGTGAGTGAGGGTGCGAGCGAGTGAGTGAGGGTGCGAGCGAGTGAGTGAGGGTGCGAGCGAGTGAGTGAGGGTGCGAGCGAGTGAGTGAGTGAGTGAGGGTGCGAGTGAGTGAGGGTGCGAGCGAGTGAGTGAGTGAGTGAGGGTGCGAGTGAGTGAGTGAGTGAGTGAGTGAGTGAGTGAGGGTGCGAGTGAGTGAGTGAGTGAGTGAGCGAGCGAGTGAGTGAGGGTGCGAGTGAATGAGTGAGTGAGGGTGCGAGTGAGTGAGGGTGCGAGTGAGTGAGTGAGTGAGTGAGTGAGTGAGTGAGGGTGCGAGTGAGTGAGTGAGGGTGCGAGTGAGTGAGTGAGTGAGTGAGCGAGTGAGTGAGGGTGCGAGCGAGTGAGTGAGGGTGCGAGTGAGTGAGTGAGTGAGGGTGCGAGTGAGTGAGTGAGTGAGTGAGTGAGGGTGCGAGTGAGTGAGTGAGTGAGCGAGTGAGTGAGGGTGCGAGTGAGTGAGTGAGTGAGTGAGGGTGCGAGTGAGTGAGTGAGTGAGTGAGGGTGCGAGTGAGTGAGGGTGCGAGTGAGTGAGTGAGGGTGCGAGTGAGTGAGTGAGGGTGCGAGTGAGTGAGTGAGTGAGTGAGTGAGTGAGCGAGTGAGTGAGGGTGTGAGTGAGGGTGCGAGTGAGTGAGGGTGCGAGTGAGTGAGGGTGCGAGTGAGTGAGTGAGTGAGTGAGCGAGTGAGTGAGGGAGGGCGTGAGTGAGTGAGTGAGGGTGCGAGTGAGTGAGGGTGCGAGTGAGTGAGGGTGCGAGTGAGTGAGTGAGGGTGCGAGTGAGTGAGTGAGGGTGCGAGTGAGTGAGTGAGGGTGCGAGTGAGTGAGTGAGTGAGCGAGTGAGTGAGTGAGTGAGTGAGTGAGTGAGTGAGGGTGCGAGTGAGTGAGGGTGCGAGTGAGTGAGTGAGTGAGTGAGTGAGTGAGTGAGTGAGCGAGTGAGTGAGGGTGCGAGCGAGTGAGTGAGGGCGTGAGTGAGGGAGTGAGGGCGCGAGTGAGTGAGGGTGCGAGTGAGTGAGGGTGCGAGTGAGTGAGGGTGCGAGTGAGTGAGTGAGGGTGCGAGTGAGTGAGTGAGGGTGCGAGTGAGTGAGTGAGGGTGCGAGTGAGTGAGTGAGTGAGGGTGCGAGTGAGTGAGTGAGGGTGCGAGTGAGTGAGTGAGTGAGGGTGCGAGTGAGTGAGTGAGTGAGGGTGCGAGTGAGTGAGGGTGCGATTGAGTGAGTGAGTGAGTGAGTGAGTGAGGGTGCGAGTGGGGGTGCGAGTGGGGGTGCGAGGGTGCGAGTGAGTGAGTGTGCGAGGGTGCGAGTGAGTGAGTGTGTGAGGGTGCGAGTGAGTGAGTGTGCGAGGGTGCGAGTGAGTGAGTGTGCGAGGGTGCGAGTGTGCGAGGGTTCGCGTGAGTGAGTGTGCGAGGGTGCGAGTGAGTGAGTGTGCGAGGGTGCGAGTGAGTGAGTGTGCGAGGGTGCGAGTGAGTGAGTGAGTGTGCGAGTGAGTGAGTGTGCGAGGGTGCGAGTGAGTGAGTGAGTGTGCGAGGGTGCGAGTGAGTGAGTGAGTGTGCGAGGGTGCGAGTGAGTGAGTGAGTGTGCGAGGGTGCGAGTGAGTGAGTGAGTGTGCGAGGGTGCGAGTGAGTGAGTGAGTGTGCGAGGGTGCGAGTGAGTGAGTGAGTGTGCGAGGGTGCGAGTGAGTGAGTGAGTGTGCGAGGGTGCGAGTGAGTGAGTGAGTGTGCGAGGGTGCGAGTGAGTGAGTGAGTGTGCGAGGGTGCGAGTGAGTGAGTGGGTGTGCGAGGGTGCGAGTGAGTGAGTGAGTGTGCGAGTGAGTGAGTGAGTGTGCGAGGGGTGCGAGTGAGTGAGTGAGTGTGCGAGGGGGCGAGTGAGTGAGTGAGTGAGTGAGTGAGTGTGCGAGTGAGTGAGTGTGCGAGGGTGCGAGTGAGTGAGTGTGCGAGTGAGTGAGTGTGCGAGGGTGCGAGTGAGTGAGTGTGCGAGGGTGCGAGTGAGTGAGTGAGTGAGTGTGCGAGGGTGCGAGTGAGTGAGTGAGTGAGTGTCCGAGTGAGTGAGTGAGTGAGTGTGCGAGTGAGTGAGTGAGTGTGCGAGTGAGTGAGTGAGTGTGCGAGTGAGTGAGTGAGTGTGCGAGGGTGCGAGTGAGTGAGGGTGCGAGTGAGTGAGTGAGTGAGGGTGCGAGTGAGTGAATGTGTGAGTGAATGAGGGTGCGAGTGAGTGATAGAGTGATAGAGTGAGTGAGTGATAGAGTGAGTGAGTGATAGAGTGAGTGAGGGTGCAAGTGAGTGATAGAGTGATAGAGTGAGTGAGTGATAGAGTGAGTGAGTGATAGAGTGAGTGAGTGATAGAGTCAGTAATAGAGTGATAGAGTGAGCGAGTGAGCCCGCAAGTGAGTAAGCGTTGTGTATGAGTGTGTGTGTGTACCTGAACCTCTCCTCCTGCAGCGCCTGCATCATCAGCGTACACTCCTTCACAAACCCGCTCTTCAGCTTCTCCAGGGTCTCCTCCAGCCGGGCCTGAGAGTCCCGCAGCTCCTGCATCTCCTGCAGTAACATGTCCCAGCCGCGGCCCCTCTCGAGTGTGTTCCCTCTGGAGCTGGGAGGACCTCCGGGAGCTCCCGTCACACTCGAGGTCGCGCTCGAACAGTCCTCATCACTCCCGAACTTCTGTAGGAGTCCTGCGGCGGATCCCGGAGAGCGCTCGGGTTCGGTCACGCCGTCCTCTAGGACGCTGATGTTATCCGCACTCCCGAACCGGTTGCGGATCAGTGACGCAATCTCACGGGGTTTGGAGGCCACGGCTCCGGCGGCGGAGTGTGTGGCGTGGGAGAAACTGGACAGGCCTCCCTTCACGCTGTCGACCACTCCCTCACTGAGGCCCGTGATGACGCGGGCGCCCACGTCCCGCAGGCCCTGCTGCATGTCCCGCAGCACATCTTTGGGCTGCCGCTGCACGCCGCTGTGCTCCGCCTCGCGCAGGCGCCGGTGGTAATGCTCGAGCTTACGCTGAAGCTGCGCGATGCTCGCCGCCGACTTCTGGTTCTTCTTCTCGAACACCTGAGGAGTCGTTGTGGGGTTGTGTGGAAGAGCAAGACAGGGAGAAGAACCAAAACACAGACAAGGATGAGGATTAAAAGATGGAGGGACAGTGACCCAATCACACTTACAGCTAAATTTTCCACCTGTAAATCAGTCTAACCAGGGTCTAAAATTAACACTCCACTTTAAAAGCAGTGTTGGCGAGTATATGAAACTGTGTCAACCACCAGTTGGCAGGTAATATTTTTACTAGTGCTGTGCAACGATTAATCCAAATTACATCCAATGCTGCGCAATGCTCTCGGCCGACTTCTGGTGCTTCTCGAACACTTGAAGTGTCGTTGACAAGTCAGGTCACCTTTATTTATATAGTGCTTTTTACAATACAGATTGTTTCAAAGCAGCTTTACAGAGATAACAGGAAAATAATGCAACTTACTAAGGCTATGTCTACAATTATCCGGGTACATGAGGATTAAAAGATGTAGAGAGAGTGAGGGACCCAATCACACTGAGGCCCTGTCTCAAATGGCACACTTCATATGCACTTTCGGTCTTTTGGACTTATAATGGCTGCTGTGTGCACATGAGACCGTAGTGTGTCCCATTTGTCATTTAAGGTCTCAGAAGGGTGCTCGCGAGAGCCCCCATTGGGGGTAATATGCGCCCTGGATGCGCACTTTTGCCGAGTCTGCACTGATGCTACGACAGTCAAAGCGGTGTTACGTCACGAAAGTGCAGACTCGTAGGAAGACAGCGAGTGCTTAGGATGTCATTTGGGAGAGGGCCTGAGAGCAAAATTTTCTACCTCAAAACCAGTCTAACCAGGGTCTAAAACTAACAGTCGCCAAACAGCAAATGCGATTAATAATTGGTGTTGGCGAGTATATGAAACGGTGTCAATTGCCTGTTGGCAGGTAATGTTTTTATGAATTCTATTAATGCAGTGTTGTAAGAACCTGAACAAATGTGAATGACCCTCAGCCTTGCCAATTCAAATATATTCAAGCACAAGGAGAGGCAAATCGCTCCGCCCAGAAATCCGTGTCTCGGACAGCACGCGAATACTGAATTGAGCTCTCTTTCACATCTTCTTGCACTTGAAAATGCCCGTATTGGCGAGTATCCTCATAAACATAGTAAGTTCAGTCTTAAATGAACATAAACAGGTAAGAAACAAAAACGCATGTGTAACGGTATATTAGACCCGTGCATTATTTATTATAGTAATGAGAATGAAAAGCTATTGCATTACGGTGATGAAAATTTGAGCGACAGATCTTTTTTGTGACGTACATCTGTGTAACAAATTAGGAAAAAGGGGAAAAAAAATAGGGCGGGACTTGGTTCTGTGTCTCAGTTTTTGATTGGAAGCTGAGATGTGGGCGTGGCACTAAAATTGTATGCAGATGAGCATGAGCTTGCAGGGGCGGGGCTTATGCTGACTAGATCACTGTGGTCCTCGTTTCTCTGGAAGTGTGAAGGTTTCAAATGAAAATGAAAAAAAAAAGGGTACTAATAAAAAACGAGCTTTATTTTCATCAATCATGCATGATTTATTTCTAGAGCACGTTTAAAATGCAACCAAAGTTGACCAAAGTGCTTTATAGAATAAAAGAAACAATAAATACAAATAATATACACTACCGTTCAAAAGTTTGGGGTCAATACGATTTTTTTTTTTAAAGAAATTAATACTTTTCTTCAGAAAGGACGCATTGAATTGATCAAAAGTGACAGTAATATTTCTTTTTTAATTAAATGCTTTTCTCTTGAACTTTCAAAGAATCCTGAAAAAAATTAATCACGGTTTGCACAAAAATATAAAGCAGCACAAGTGTTTTCAACTGTGATAATAATCATAAATGTTTTTTGAGCATCAAATCCTCATATTATAGTGATTTCTGAAGGATCATGTGACACTGAAGACTGGAGTATTGATGCTGATAATTCAGCTTTGATCACAGGAATAAATTACACTTTACTATATATTCACATAGAAAACAGCTGATTTACATTGTAATAATATTTCACAATATTACTGGGTTTGTTTTGTATTTTTAATCAAATAAATGCAGCCTTGGTGAGCAGAAGAGACTTCTTTTAAAAACATTAAAAATCTTACCGACCCCAAACTTTTGAACGGTAGTGTATATATATATATACACCAAACAAGACAAAATAAGTAATAAGCAATCAATAGAATAAAAGAGAAACCCAGGATGACAAACTATGGAGTGTTAAAAGTCAGAGTGAATAAATAAGTCTTAAGATAAGATTTAAAACAGGGGCAGAGTGGGACCAAAAAATCTACCGGGAATTTTCTCAGACCACAGGCCCGGGGGTATTTTTTGGGAAAAAAAATCAAAGAAAAATTTGCAAGAACCCTTGCAAAATTATTTAAAAATAGATTAAGAAAGCCACCACTACTCCTCACATCTATGGTTAGATTTATTTGTTTAGATCCAGTGAAGTCGTGTCCCACCACTTTCTCTCAGGATCGATATTATCCCCCACCACTTTTTGAAACATTGAGGCATGGATGTACCTAATACAAATAAATAAAACATCTCCAGTTAACTAGCAGAGCATTCATTTAGTTCGCTATTAAATAAAAGATCTAGCGCTAAAATGTGTGGTTTTTGAAGCTGCTCGTTGCCGCGGCGATCGGTGTCATGGATACAGTGTCTCTTGTGGCTCGTGCAGCTTGGCACTTTTGCGCTTGGCAAAAGATCTTCCACTAGACCATTTAAGAACTCAAACAAAATATGTGGATCGATGGATTTATTTACGGGTTAGACCAGCGTGCAGCGGCCGCACAGCAGGCCGCCGGATGGTGTTGCTAAGAACTTGCAGTGTATAACTATTATCAGGCCGGCCCTTGCGGCCTCGAAACACTTCCGGCCCACCGGGAAAAGTCCCGACTCTCCCGATTGCCACTCCGCCCCTGATTTAAAATACAGACAGATGGGGCATGTGTAATAAAGGGTTAGGGTTATTTTCATGCAATTTCTAGTTGCCTTCTGTTCATCTTGTGTAAAATGTGGACATTTTCCAGACAGGTTTTAAACACATAAAAAAGCAGCGTGAGAACCAATAAATGTTATTTTATTAGAATAAATTGTTCTAAATAATTTTAAATTTTATTCAATATTATTTATATATATTTTTGGAAAAAATAAAATCCTCTCCAGGTCAAAATGACCCAAAACACAACATAAGAGTCAATCAATAACTTATTAACTGAGATAACACTGGTGCATACTAATCAGGATAAATTCCATAATAAAATAGGCCTACACTTTTTTTATTTAATATAATGAAGTCTATAAAATGTTACAGGATGTCTCCCTTATTTGGATTTGGAGTGGTTGATTACTATAAACACACAATATCCGATCTTTGTTTGTTAAACCAACCCTGTCAGTACTTGATTAAAAAATGATGTACTCATGAGTTAGTCCTCTTTAGCTTTGGTTTGGTTTGCAAGATGCAATGAAAAAGTGAAATAATAAAGACCTGCTTGATCCGGGTGCTCTGCTGTTTGTCGTTGGCATTGCTGGCGAGTTTGAGGTACTCGGCCACGTTGTCGTCCCGGGACGCTTGCTCGATGCGCAGCTGCTCCGTGAGCTTCAGGATCTTCTGCTGCAGTTGAGCTATAGCCTGGCGTGTGCGCTGGGGGTCGAGACCGCCGTCCTCAGATCCCAGCACTGAGCCGTCGGCCCCGTACGACACCGCCTGAGAGAGACTGCCCTCCAGCCTCTCGATCTGCAGGAACACACAGGAAACACCAAGAGGAACACAAGTCATGTCAGTTCTTGGAAAATGGGTGTAGTGTGACTTTTTGCTGACACAATGAAGCAATCGCCCGCTTCTGCAATCAGCAGAGGCTATTTTAGGTCAATTACGCTTTCCATTTCAGATAAATGCTGTTCTTTTTAACTTTCTATTCATCAAATAATCCTGAACAATAATTGTACACGACTGTTTTCAACATTGATAATAATAATAAATGTTTCTTGAGCATCAAATCATCATATTAGAATGATTTCTGAAGGATGTGACACTAAAGACTGGAGTAATGATGATGAAAATTCAGCTTTACCAACACAGAAATAAATTGGATTTTAAAATATATTCTAATAGAAAACAGTTATTTTAAATTGTAAAAAAAATTCACAATATTACTGTTTTTTCTGTATTTTTGATCAAATAAATTAAGCCTTGGTGACCAGAAGAGACTTCTTTTAAAACATTAAAAAAAATCTTACTGTTCTAATGATTTTGGCCACCACTGTGTGTGTGTGTGTAATATATATATATGCAAACATATATACAATACAGTATACAAACACACACATATGTGTGCGCGCGTGTGTGTGTATGTATACTGTTAATATATATATATATATATATATACAAACTTTTATGTTAGATACGTTTTTAATCCATTTGCCAGCACTAATACATATATAAATATGTACACAAACAAACACACACACAATTGCGTGTTTGTGTATATATATATATATATATATATATATACACACAGCATACAAACACACACACGTATATATATATACGTGTGTGTGTGTGTGTGTGTGTGTTTGTATGCTGTATTTATATATATAAAATATATAAAATATATATATTGGTGGATTTTATATATATATATATATATATATATATATATATATATATATATATATATATATATCTTTCTAAACTAAATAAACATTCAAAGAACTGAAAACAGTATTTTATGGCAAGTTTGTGTTACAGGTAAACTTGTTTAAATTAAATTTTTTAATGGAAAAAAAGAGACAAATACTCATCTAACAAACACATTGTTCTGTACAGGATGTACAGGATGTGTCGACCTCATAGTTTGACAATCACTTTAGACAAAATGAGCTGAATATTGAGGTCAGAAACGCTCAAAAGCCTGTCTGATCATATAGTCCAGATCTGTCTGTGTATCTGACCTATATATGAGTAATAATGACTCCTGTTAATCAACATAAATCCTGGGGCTTCAACTGGGTGTGTGAAAACATCTTAACCGCATTTCTACCGTTTTGAATGTTCGTTAATTACTGACTTAACTCAAGTATGAAATAATTATTAAATATTTTGGTAACACTTTACAATAAGGTTGACATTAGTTAATGTATTAACTAACATGAACTAACAATGATCAATACATTTGTAACACAATTTTTAATCTTTGTTAATGTTAGTTAATAAAAAAAACAGCTGTTCATTGTTAGTTCACAGTGCAATAACTTATGTTAACAAATAGCTACAACCTTTGATTTTTAAATGAATTAATTTTATCTAAGATTAATAAACGCTGAAGAAGTATTGTTCATGTTAACTAATGAACCTTATTATAAAGTGTTACCAATATTTTATATAAACCACGGGAATGTAACTTTTTGTATTAAAGGTTAAGGTTTTAAGCATGCATTGAAATGCACATTTCAGTAGATGTGATATTCCTCAAGAAAGAGTCGAGTTGACGGAAAGGGAAACAAAGAAACACAACACAACACAGGTGCAGCATGACCAATCAATGACACAATCTCCCATGACCTCACCACAACATCCTGAGCACTGTGAGATAAAGCTTCAAACTTTACATTCCCCGGCGGTCTAATGAACGGCTCAATGTGTAGACTCTCTCGCCTATTAATATAACATGTCTAAAGATGATATTTGTGTCCTCTCACCTTGCCGTTGCTCGCGCGCAACAGCTGATCCCAGTGCATTCTCTGACAGAGCTCGAGCGAAAACACCGCTTCATTTAAAGAGTCGAGTGAGTTTTGCGGAAAACACGCCGCTCCGCCGGTTCCTCTCTCAGAAACTTCCCAAACTGGTTTTGAAGTGTCACTGGCAGCTGAACTGACGGATTAAGCTCCTCCCACCGCCTCGAACCAGCGTGGAGCTTAAACATGACATCATCCTCATAGCGCTCGCGAACAAATCGTTATCAGAATCGATTCTCTTTAGTGAATCGTTTGAATCCTCCCGAATTGATTCTTGAATTCAACTTGACCATGTTTTGTGCAGGTTTCCGAACCCGTAAATCATGTATTTTTAGAGTAGTCTATTTCTATGATTATTACTGTTGCAATATATCGAATAATTGTACACAGAACCATTTATTCAATGCGAACAACTGAAGAAAATGAACGAATCATTTAGAACTATCACTAAATTTTACTTAACATCTTTTTTTTTGTAGATTAAAGTGTTTTGTTTTGGTATTGGTATTGTTATTTCAATTAAAAAACAACTTGACTTACTTTTCAAATCAAAAAATACAACAGATTCCTAAAATAAATTTGGTGAGACTTTTGATGAGGTTAAATCTACTTTCCTTTGTTTGTCATCCTTTTCCATTTTATTTGTAAAAATAAACTTTTATAATGTATTATAAATCAAGGCTTTAAGTAAAGTGTTACTAAATAGTGAAAATAAGAAAATTGAACATTTTTAATTGACTGTAATTTCAACACTATCCATGTCATTTAATGTATTCTTAGGGTTTTTATGTGATTATTACTGTTGCGATATCGAATAATTGTACATGGATTCATTTATTCAATGTGAACAACTGAACAAATTGAACGCATCATTCAGAAGAACTATCGCTAAATTTTACTTCACAGATTCACTTCTCAAATCAAAAAATGCAACAGATTCGTGAAAAAAAAATTGGTGAAACTATTGATGAGGTTTAATCTATACGTTCCTCTGTTTGTCAACCTTTTCCATTTCATTTGTAATTTATTTAACACAGGAGCAATATTTATAAATAAGTGTAACCAAAGTTAAAATGGATTATAATATTTTTCAGATTTTAAAATTGGTTGTTTGCTGTGTGTTTTAATGCATTAAAGGTGTTCAATGACTAGATAAGTATTATAATGTGTTATAACTGTAGTTACAATTATTCACGAGACATTGCATTAAGGTGCATTACAAGGCATAATGACTGCATTAAAAAATACTTTTGCAATGCATTATACATAAAGGCTTTAAGTAAAGAGTTAGCTAATAAATATATCTGGCCAAAAAAGAAGTTATGAACGAAAAAGAACATTAAACTATTTTAACAATGTTTGGTTGTTGCTGTTGTTTTGTACCTGTGAATTAGCCAATGCACCACATTATAACAAGTTGTAAGGTTACAAAGTTATAATAAAGCAATCAAAAAATAATCTAGAGAAACTTTCAAAAAACAACAAATTTGCATTGCATAAAGCTTATATTGCCACAAGATTTATTATACTGAATGAACCAGACAGCAACAGATTTCAACACTACTGTATGTGTGTGTTTCCAGTCCAGAACGAGTCTCTGGTAATCTGGGTTATAATCTCGGTCCGTCTGGTTCGGGTGGCGTCTCGAGGGAGATCACATGACAACGACTGACCAGTTCTACCAGTTCTGGAGCCATAAAGCCCATTACAAGCACACAAACTAATTAAAGCATACAATTAGATTGGTCCAATTCATTAAAGTCATAATCGGCCGGTATTATGTAAGGAGTAATGTACAATCACACAGTCATTATGAGAAAACCCTGCAGGAAATAATATGTACGATAATATCTGGCTGACTTAACCTTATTCTGCTGAATACATGACATTAAGTATTAATTTGACTATGGATTTGATCACTTGTCTTGCATCCTTCCTATTATGTGACAAAACACTTCTTAAGACTAGTGATAGAATTGTTTTGATTCTGAACAGACAACTAAATTACTGCAGTCTATTTAAAATGTTTAACAAATTTGAAATGTTTAATTCTGTCTGCTAGTGACTCACTCATAAATACTTCATTAACAGATGAATCAATGACGTGGTCCGAAATCGCATACTTATATAGTAGGCGAAAAACATGTGACAAAAGAAGTACGTCCAAATTCACAGTAGGCCTACTCATAAAACAGTATAGGCAAAAAGTACTTGGATGATCTACTACTTCCAGTGGGATTCTGAAGTGTGCATCTGATGAACACTTTACTATCCCATTAGGCCACGGAAGAGGATTTATGAATGAATTTACCGCTATGGGCGTGGTTTTGACCCAGCGGCCAGTCTAGAACAAAGGCCCCTCCAGAGACTACTTCTATTGGATAGACACTTTGCGTTTGACGGATTCATTTGCATAACGGTACTGATCCACTTTTGCGGCACGACTAACGGTACTGATCCACTTTTGCGACACGACTGAAGCGTGGTGTCGCACGCCTCTCCACATTTGTAAGTTGATGGGCGTTCCTCAAATTTACCGCTATGGGCGTGGTTTTGACCCAGCGGCCAGTCTAGAACAAAGGCCCCTCGAGAGACTACTTCTATTGGATAGACGCGTCGCGTTTGACGGATTCATTTGCATAAAGATGGGAATCGGCCAGCTTTTTGACGCGCAGCATTTTTCCAAATGAAGCGCCGCCTTCCCGGGATGCTTTGCGGGCGCGTTAAAGTCGCGTGACGTCACCCATAGGAATAAAGTGGAGTATGGCGCGACGTAAGTGTCGCACGGACAAGTGGATCAGTACCGTAAAGTTGGGCATCGGCCAGCTTTTTGACGCGCAGCATTTTTCCAAATGAAGCGCCGCCTTCCCGGGATGCTTTGCGGCCACGTTAAAGTCGCGTGACGTCACCCATAGGAATAAAGTGGAGTGCAGCGCGACTGAAGTGTCGCACGGACAAGTGGATCAGTACCGTGAAGCCCCGTTCACACCGCCAGCGACACGCAGCGACAAAGCGACATGATCCCATTCATTTCAATGGAGCGCTGGCGACTTCCGGCGACACCAGCGACATCGACCGTTGGCGACAGAATGTGGGCGTGTCAAGCGACAAGATACAAGCGACAAAAGTTGAGAAATGTCAACTTTATGCAAATGAGAAGCGATTTTCGCGAGCGACAACCAATAGGAAAGAAGCCTTTTCAGTGGAGCTTACGTAACCGTCGGTCTGCAGGGAAGACAGAAGAGTTCGAGGATGATTCCACTGTTTTATATGATTAGACTGTAACCACATATGGATATAATAAAATGATGCATGGAAAAGAAACTGTCGACAGTCTCAGTGAGTTTAATTCATACATTTATAGTTCGAGTGCTGTAATTTTATGATGCAAGTTTCCTAGCTGCAGTTCATTTTACAGTTTCCCATGCATTGTGTTGACTATTAGGTACAAGAAAATTCATTATTTGTCTAATTCGAATGACGTTTTAGTAATTTATGACAGTATGAGTGAGTTTAATTTGTTGATTGATCGATCGCCAGTGCTCGAAGTGGGGCGGTACTCACCGGTACGCAGTAACGGCACTTCTACATTTTACTCTAAGCGTACCTGCACTTTTTCTTGCGTACCGCTACTTTCTCGCATGTAGCCGGTACTCTACCAGACAGAAAAAGCGTCAGTGTCAAGCCCGTTTCACATATACTCCTAACGTATGTGGTGCATATTTTTCCGCACCCGTTTTAACAGGAACGGTAGAGATCCACTTTTGCGACACGACTGTAGCGTGGTGTCGCGACGCCTCCCCACATTTGTACTTTGATGAGCGTTCCTCAAGTTTACCGCTATGGGTGTGGTTTTGTCTAGAACAGAGGACCTGCGAGAGACTCCCCCCGTCTACATATCATCTGCTTCTATTGGAATAGTCGCGTCGCGTTCAACGGAATTCATTTGCATAAAGATGGGCATCGGCCAGCTTTTTGACGCGCAGCATTTTTCCAAATGAAGCGCCGCCTTCCCGGGATGCTTTGCGGGCGCGTTAAATTCGCGTGACGTCACCCATAGGAATAAAGTGGAGTGCGGCGCGACTGAAGTGTCGCACGGACAAGTGGATCAGTACCGTTAGAACGTTCACACCGCACGCGGATGCGCTCCGGCGATCCGTTCCAGGAGCGGTGTGTAGCCTATACAGCAGTGCAGAGATCGTTTCCACACCGAGTCTATTTCTGCTGTGCTGCACGTGCTGAATTAAAGTTACAGCGCATGGTTCGTGGTCAAAATGAACACAGATTGACATGAAAATATAAAAATCTTACCATAAATGCATTTAATTAAATAAAATGTACAGTATCTCACCATAAATGTATTTTTGGACTTTTTCAGTTTTTCAGTTCAGTTTTCTCACACACACACACACACACACACACACACACACACACACACACACACACACACACACACACACACACACACACACACACACACACACACACACACACACATAAACACACACGCACACAAACACACACACACACACACACACACACACACACACACGAGACTTGTTTAAATACATTTATGTTGTTAATATATAAAAACAAATTGTTGTTGTACCAGCAATATCTCCAAGTTTTGTTTTTCACAGTAGAAAAAATGTATGATTTGCCAGTGCAAGAGAGTACCGGCACCTTTTTCTCCCACTTCAAGCACTGTCGATCGCTAATAAATTATTTAATCCACTGAACACTGCTGTGGTAATATAAAAACACTCTCCCAACAGCATATACTGTTTTCCTGTTTTCCTAGAGCCTAATTCCTAGTCAAATTAAAATTGTATAGTTGTATATATCACATGTGATGGTATTTTGTATAGATATGGCCAGACGT